>NC_073383.1:5725649-5765649 GCF_028641065.1 Leucoraja erinaceus
AAGATGGTTTTAAAGAATGTTATAACTATTCTACTTGGGATGCGGGCAGCACAGTGGCGGAGAGGTGGAGTTGCTGCCTCACAGCGCCAGAGACCAGGGTTTGATCCTGTCTATGTGTGCTGTCTGTACGGAGTTTGTGTGTTCCCCCTTGTGACCACGTAGGTTTTTCACTGGGTGCTCCAGTTTTCTCCCACACTCCAAAGATGAAGGTAATTGGCTTCAGCAAAACTTGTACAATTCTTCCGAGTGTGTAATATACGGGGTGATCGCTGGTTGGCGTGGACTCGGTGGGCAAAAGGGACCGCTTTATGCACTATTTCTCTAAAGTCTGAGGTCTGCTTAATGGATAACAACAATCCCGGCTGGGCAACGTTTACCATTCCTTCAGGACACTTTCCTGATTTCCAGAGTTGCCTGATAACAGCTGAGAAGAAACTGTCCCTGGATCTGGAGTTGTGCATTTTCACACCTCTGCACCTCTTGCCTGATGGGTTGAGTGGAGAAAAGGGAGTGACCAGGGTCCATGATTATGCTGGTGGCCTTGCCGAGGCAGCATGGTGTAGATGGGGTCAATGGAAGGGAGGTTGGTTTGTGTTTAAGAAGGAACTGCAGATGCTGGAGAATCGAAGGTTACACAAAAAAGCTGGAGAAACTCAGCGGGTGCAGCAGCATCTATGGAGCGAAGGAAATAGGTAACGTTTTGGGCCGAAACCCTTCTTCAGACTGGTTTGTGTGATGGTCTGGGCTGCGGGCAATTTCTCGTGGACTTAACCATATAACTTATAACCATATAACAATTTCAGCACGGAAACAGGCCATCTCGACCCTTCTAGTCCGTGCTGAACACATTAGTTTCCCCTAGTCCCATATACCTGCGCTCAGACCATAACCCAGTTGGTAAGGATCCATTCCCTTCCCATCCATATAACTATCCAATTTATTTTTAATTGATAAAAACGAACCTGCCTCCACCACCTTCACTGGAAGCTCATTCCACACAGTGGAGTGGACTTGGATGGAGTTGTTCCCAAACCATCCTGATAAAATGTTTTAGTTTAGTTTAGTTTAGTTTAGAGATACAGCGTAGAAACAGGCCCTTCGTCCCTCTGAGTTTGCGCTGACCAGCGATCCCCGCACACTATCCTACACACACTAGGGACAACTTAATTACCCTACAAACCTGTACGTCATTGGAGTGTGGGAGGAAACTAGAGATTCGGGAGAAAACCCATGTGGTCACGGGGAGAACGTACAAACTCCTTACAGACAGCACCCGTAATCAGGGTCTAACCCGGGTCTCTGGCGCTGTGAGGCAGCAACTCTACCGCTGCGCCACCGTGCTGCCTTTCTGTGGTGCATCTGTAGAAGTTGATCTGAATCCTGTAAGGATAGATAGGTCGAGATATTTGGGGGGGGGGGGCAGGTGAGAGGTTTTTGAGCTCATGGTCTTGAGAGCTGGTGAACAGCTAGCAATGATGGAGGCGTTTTGGGGTGGAGGAGGGGAAATGGCCAAAGGTGGGGGAGCATTTGTACCTCAGAGACCCCTATACTGCAGGAGAGGGGAAATGTCAAGGGGTCAGAGTACGGTCACAAGTGATAGGAGCAGAATGAAGCCATTTGGCCCATCTAGTCAACTCCGCCATTTAATCATGGCTGATCTATCTCATAGAGTCCTAGAGTGATACAGCGTGGAAACAGGCCCTTCAGCCCAACTTGCCCATACCGGCCATCATGTCCCAGCTGCACTAGTCCCACCTGCCCACGTTTGGTCCATATCCCTCCAAACCTGTCCAATCCATGTATACGTCTAATTGTTTCCTAAAGTTTTGGATAGTCCCAGCCTCAACGACCTCCTCTGGCAGCTTGTTCCATACACCCACCACCCTTTGTGTGAAAAAGTCACCCCTCAGATTCCGACTAAATCTTTTCCCCTTCACCTTGAACCTATGCCCTTTGGTCCTCGATTCCCCTACTCTGGGCAAGAGACTCTGTGCATCTCTCTCTCTCTCTCCTAACCCCATTCTCCTGCCTTCTCCCCATAACCCTTGACACCCGCAATAATCAGTATGGAGGGATTGGAAGATGTGAACTTGGAAACCGAAGCATGCAGTTAATGAATGGTGGCAAACTGATGTCTGGTAACAATTTATTAAAAGATTAAAAATGTCACTGTTAAAAGTATCACAGTTCACACATGAAGAGGTGTGAATGTTTGCTGCAACAGGAGCTTCCTACCAGCTGATCTCACCTCTGGATTGAAAACTGTCAGATCCAAAATAGCTGATGATTAAGAACGGCAAATAGACTTTTCTGAATGTCTGATTATTCTTTGTGGGTGACTCTACGCAGATAATGAGAAATGAATCACATGGAATTTTATTAAATGTAGAGCAAAAAGTTCGGACTCGTCTGAAGTCTGATCATTGCGGCACGGTGGCGCAGCTGGTCGAGTCACTGCCTCACAGCGCCAGAGACCCGGGTTTGAATCTGACTACGGATGCTGTCTGTGTAGGCTTTGCATGTTCCATGCAGGGACCCTGTGGCTTTCCTCCGGGTGCTCTGGTTTCCTCCCACATCCGAAAGACATACAGTACAGTTTGAACTGAATTGAAATGAATTGAGTAATGTGATTAGCCAAGTATGTATACATACAAGGAATTTGCCATGGCAGTTTGGAGTTAATTGGCCCTCAGTAAATTGCCCCCTAGATTTCTCTACCTTCAAGTAACCCTTGCTTACCCTCTGTCTCTGTCCCTTCCCTATCCTAGTTCTCCGACTAGTTTCACTGTCCTCCTGATTAAATTTTATTGTTTGTATGCCTCGTTGTCACCTTCCCCTCAGCCAACAATGAACCATTTCCTTCATCATTGGGGAGTGGATGAAAAAGTGGGAAACATAGAACTAGCGTGAACGGGTGACCAATGGTCGGCCTGGACTCAGTGGGCTGAAGGGCCTGTTTCCATGCTGTATCCTCAAATCAATCAATTAAGGATCCCGACCAGACACATAGTCTGTCCACTCCCTCAACAGATTCTGCCTGACCCCCTGAGTTCCTCAAGCACTTTGTGTGTGTGTGGCTCCAATGACCAATGCTGTCTCTTGGGCCTCTAAATTCTGGTTCCGCCTGGCTCCAACTGACCTGAATAGATGACATTAGGAAGGACTCAGGTATAGCAGATGAATTGAGGGCAGACAAACGGATCTTCAAATAGGAATAAATAACATATAATGAACTGTGAGACATGTATTGACGACGGACGAATGTCCATCAAGTATATAGATAGATTAGATTGACTCCAGAGTGCCATGAATCTGTGGAATTCATTGTCATAGAAGGCTGTGGAAGCCATGTCAGTGTATATTTTTAAGGCATAGATAGAAGGATTCTTGATCAGTACAGGTGTCTATATTGATTGACTCAATATACCGGTGTCAGATTTTATGGGGAGAAGGCAGGAGAATGGGGTTAGGAGGAAGATATCGATCAGACATGATTGAATAACTTGATGGGCCGATTGGCCTAATTCTAGTCCTATTACTTATGACCATTTTAATGACTACAGTGGAAGAAACATTATTTCTACCCTTCCTGTGGTTCAGAGAGAAGCTTAACATCTTCATTATGAACGTTGTTCATGGTATTCTGGGGCCATCGAGCTGTACACAGTGAAACAGGTCATTTGGCCCACCTTGGGAAGGATTGATATTATTGCAATTTGGTTTTAGCAATGCAACTCTCATACCTCCGGGTATGGTGTTGACTCCAGTCACCTGTTTGTATATTTTAACAGTTGTTTTCTGGGCAGCTAGTCCGTGATACTTGAAAACATCAACATCCACATCCACTTTTGTCGGACACAGTTCATTTTCAGACCTTTCCTTAAAAGTGGCACCTTAGACTTGGATGGTATTGTTCACACAGGGTCTTGCCAGATATGTGAGTTTTTAGTTTAGAGATGCAGCGTGGAAACAGGCTCATCTATCTAATGATAACCACTGATCAGTCATTCACATGCGTTCTATGTTATCCCATTTTCTCATTCACTTTCCTACACACGGGGAACAATTTACAGGGTGCTTAGTTTAGTTTAGTTTAGTTTATTGTCACATGTACCGAGGTACAGTGAAACGCTGTTTTGTTTTGTGCTATCCGTTCAGCGGAAAGACTGTATGTGATTACAATTAAGCCATCTACCTACAGTGTACAGCTACAGGATAAAAGATATAACATTTAGTGCAAGATAAAGTCCGATTAAAGATAGTCCAAGGGTCTCCAATGAGGTGGATGGGAGGTCAGGACCGCTCTCTAGTTGGTGGTAGGGTGGTTCGGTTGCCTGATAACAGCTGGAAGAAACTGTCCCTGAATCTGGAGGTGTGCATTTTCACTGTAACTCTTGCCTGATGAGAGAGGGGAGAAGAGGGAGTGGCCGGGGTGAGACCGAGCCTTGATTATAACGATATAACCATATAACAATTACAGCACGGAAACAGGCCATCTCGACCCTTCTAGTCCATGCCGAACACATATTCTCCCCTAGTCCCATATACCTGCGCTCAGACCATAACCTTCCATTCCCTTCCCGTCCCGTCCATATAACTATCCAATTTATTTTTAAATGATAAAATGAACCTGCCTCCACCACCTTCACTGGAAGCTCATTCCACACAGCCACCACTCTCTGAGTAAAGAAGTTCCCCCTCATGTTACCCCTAAACTTCAGTCCCTTAATTCTCAAGTCATGTCCCCTTGTTTGAATCTTCCCTACTCTCAGTGGGAAAAGCTTTTCCACGTCAACTCTGTCTATCCCTCTCATCATTTTAAAAACCTCTATCAAGTCCCCCCTTAACCTTCTGTGCTCCAAAGAATAAAGCCCTAATGCTGCTGGCCTTGCCGAGGCAGCGTGAAGTGTAGATGTCTTTGGGATGTGGAAGGAAACAGGAACGCCCGGAGAAAACCCACGCGGTTTAGTTTAGTTTCGAGATACAGCAAGGAAACCGGCCCTGATTAGTACAGGTGTCAGGGGTTATGGGGAGAAGGCAAGAGAATGGGGTTAGGATGGAGAGATAGATCAACCTGGATTGAATGGTGGAGTAGACTTGATGGGCCGAATGGCCTAATTCTGCACCTTATGCCAGCCAAGTCTGCGCAGACCAGCCATCCTCACACACTCACACAATCCTACACACTAGGAACAATTTACAAATATACCAAAGCCAATTAGGCTACTAACTTTTGCGGCTTACGGAGTGTGGAAGGAAACCAGAGCACCCGGAGAAAACCCACACGGTCGCAGGGAGAACATGCAAACTGCACACACACAAACAGCAGCCGAGGTCAGGATCGAGCCCGGGTCTCTGGCGCTGTGAGGCCGTGGCTCTACCGGCTGCGCCACTGTTTTAATGACAGATCGGGACGGGTTGTGTAGTTTGATCTGTTGATGGGCATTTTCCTGTTTCCCTCCCCCCTCCAGCTTTCTGTGCAGCTGTACCAATGCAACATCCTGGAGGAACCTTGCAGCATGTGAGCAGGGACCCCTGCCTGAGCAGAATGATAGAATGTCCTTGAACGACTTACTGCCCACTGTGATTTCATCAGCGTCCGCAACGGGCTCTTTGATTTGTGTGGCATGTTGCCTGATATGTGACGTGATGTGAGAGGGGAGTTAGCATGGCTTCCAAAGTCTCCTGCCTGTACTTTCTAACCGTGGTTTGCTGGGCCAGTGCGCTCTGGTACCTGAGTGCCACCCGACCCTCGTCGACCATCGTGGGACACGGTGTGTTTTCGCGCATGATTGCCGAGAAGAAGAACTTCAACTTCACCAACATCCGAACCCGTTCCCTGAACCCACACAACTTCAACTACCTTATCAACGAGCCCAACAAATGCGAGCCCATCGACCCCTTCCTTGTCATCCTGGTCAGCACCACGCACAAGGAGTTTGATGCCAGGCAGGCGATCAGGGAGACCTGGGGAGACGAGAACAACTTCAAGGGCATCCAGCTGGTCACCTTGTTCCTGCTGGGGAGGAACGCCGACCATGTCTTGAACGAGATGGTGGAGCAGGAGAGCCAGATCTTCCACGACATCGTGGTGGAGGACTTTGCCGACTCCTACCACAACCTCACGCTGAAAACGGTCATGGGGCTGAAGTGGGTGGCCACCTTCTGTTCCAAAGCCAAGTACGTGATGAAGACCGACAGTGACATCTTTGTCAACATGGACAACCTGATCTACAAGCTGCTCAAGCCCAACACCAAACCGCGGAGGAGATATTTCACTGGGTACGTTATCAACGGAGGCCCGATCCGGGATGTCCGTAGCAAGTGGTACATGTCCCGAGATGTCTACCCGGACAACAACTACCCTCCCTTCTGTTCTGGGACGGGTTACGTCTTTTCTACAGATGTAGCCGAAGCTATTTATAAGACATCTCTCCACACCAGGATACTCCACCTCGAGGATGTCTATGTCGGGCTTTGCCTGAGGAAGCTCGGCATCCATCCCTTTCAGAACAGTGGCTTCAATCACTGGAAGGTCTCCTACAGTCTCTGTAGATATCGCAGGGTCATTACTGTGCACCAGATCTCTCCCGAAGAGATGCAGAGAATCTGGAACGAGATGGCAAGCAAAAAACACCTCCGTTGCTAAGTGGAACATATCAAAGGGTTTCTAATTGCTGCTCAGTTTCTGATCAACAATCTGTATCGATTGATCGCGAATGAAGGGGTGATTGTTTCCACAGCCAACAAGTAACTAAACGACTCATTCCCTCAGAGGTGTAAAATGTTAACCTCACAGATAACAACTGTAACTGCTATCACCAGTAGGACATGAATGACATGTTCATTGGTACTGTCTGATTTAAATCTAGTTAGCTCTGCTTCACTTCATGTTTGGAAACAAAACCATATACGCATCCACAAACATTAAAGCTATTGCTGAAGGTGATATCTATTCATTATACATTTATCGCTTGTATAGTTAGTTATGACTTGCTTGAGGAATGTGCAATTGCCAAGGTTCCCACCTTAAACTTCCCTCTTGAGAACTAGCTATTGCATCTGAATTACGTCAGGATGGGAAAGCTGGATATTCTCAGTGCGGGAGAGAGTGTGGATTTGAAATACAAGACTTGCAGATAAATACATGCCTGGCTTTCATATTTATTTAATTTTAAATAGACATTACTAGCTTACTTTACAAAATTGTGTCCAATTGCCTTGAATGCATTACCTATTGTGCAGCTGGTTGAAGTTTTGCCGAACAGCATATTATCAATTCAGTGCAATTAAATATAAAATCTGCACTTTAATGCATTCAATGTGAATTTAAATGGCATATTTAGTTATCATAGTGTGAAAAGAGATTTTTAACCAGTGGGTTGATCAGGTGATTTTAATGGTGACATTGTATATATGCATATAAGAAAACATTTAGCTTTGTATAATGTTAAAACTGTGCTGTTAACATATTGACAGGACAAATGTTTTTCTTTTTTAATTGCCAACATGTTACTCGGGCTCTCTCATCAAGTTGAAAATAGTTGGTGTTGATGCGAAATTAAGATTGTGTGCATCATTGAACATTGAAACACAACATGCCTTCGACAGTGGAAGTGAATGTTGCTTGCATATCCTTCATAACTCAAAAGCAAAAAAAAATACTGCAGATGCTGGAAACCGGAGCTAAAAATTCGACAAACACCCAATGGTTCAGGCAGCATCTGTGGAGAGAGAAATAAAGTTAATGTGTAGGAAAGAACTGCAGATGCTGGTTTAAATCGAAGATAGACACAAAATGCTGGAGTAACTCAACGGGACAGGCAGCACCTGTGGAGAGAAGGAATGGGTGATGTGAGAGGATGTTGCTGAACTAGCTAACTGACTAATAAAGTTAATGTTTCAGGTGGGTAACCTTTCATCAGATTGCAATGTGCAGTAGTGTTCCGATGTAATACTATGTACTAAATGTTTTCAAAAAGAGCACAGATTTTAATGATTCAATAACTACTTCAGTAAAGTGTTCGTTCAGAAGGCTGGTTTTCTGTACTGACAGTAAGATGTGGTTGAATTGTAGCTTTTCCTTTTTGAGTTTGAGTGTATATTTTAGCCATGCATAGTAAATTATATCCCATTATACAAAGAAACTGAACAAACAAAACTAAACGAAATCTAGTTGCTGTAAAATGGTGTGGTATCATTAATGAAACTCAGTAAATGTATTCATCTCAAATGTAAAATAGATCTGTTGTACATTTTGACTGTTCCAAAAAAGGTAATGAAAGTGTCAACTAAATGCTATATTTTGTGTCCATTCTTTCACACAGATGATTTTTCAAATGGTGTGTTTCGTACTGCAAATTTAGGCTTGTCTAAAGGCAGGGTTTTGTGACAAACTGCAAGCACAGTTGGTTAACACAAAGTATTCCTTTTTGTTAAGCTTTAAAATTTACTCTTATTTTATAGCCTTAAACAAATTAGGTTTATTGGTAATTAAAACGGATGTTTTCAGCACATTTGTTTATTTATTATTAATGTTTCCAGTCAGAATATTAATCTATTTCTTCAGTGAGACAAATAAAATCATTATTAAAGTCATAGAGTGATACAGCGTGGAAACAGACCCTTCGGCCCAACTTGCCCACACTGGCTAACATTTTCCAGGTACACTAGTACGACCTGCCCACGTTTGGTCCATATCCCTCCAAACCTGCCCATGTACCAATCCATGTACCTGATCCATGTACCTGATTAACTGTTGGGATAGCCCCTGCCTCAACTACCTTCTCTGGCAGGTTGTTCCATACACCCACCACTCTTTACGTGAAAATGTTGTCCCTCAGATTCCTATTTAAAAAAAATTTCTCTTCACCTTAAACTGTCCCCTCTGGTCCTCGATTCCCCTACTCTGGGCAAGAGACTCTGTGCATCCACCCGATCTATTCCTCTCATGATTTTTAAACACTTCATTCTTTCATTACTTAATTATTTTTCTTTCCATTTGTGGATAAGTTTATAAACGCCCACCAGCAAGGGATTTTCTTGGCAATTCTACAAAATGTTACCTCTTATTTAATTATTTGCAAAAGATCCTCAATGAATTAATTTAGTTGATTGTCTGTAGATTTCTATTCAGTAAATGATTGGAATCGAATGCTCCAGTGTACCTTACAAAAGCAAGTGTAATTTTAAGGTAACATCTATTAAGAGTTGCACTTGGTATTAACTGATAACATAAATGATTGTGATTAAAATCTTAATTGCTACATTATGCCGGATCACAACCTCGCTAATCATTGTTGAAAATAAGTAATGCAACATTAAAAATGCATCAGACAATTAAAACATGTACAAATTTATTACTGTATTATATTACAAGTTATGTATACAAAATAAATATCAGGCAATAGCAGAAAAATGTGAAAAGTTAATGTTTTAGTGATTTTATGAAAGTAATATTTCAATCATTGCGGAATGTTTAATTTAATTGCCACATTACATTTGGATCACTCTCTATTGGTGATATGTGTTAAGTATGTGCCAAAATGGCTTTAATGCTAACATATTAGAAATGAAAGTTACTCATAAATTCCAAATATTAACTTTTGTAGTCATTGAAAGTTGTCATTATAGTTGTCGGGTTTTTTTAAAAAGAATTTAACTTTTTTAAACAGTTGTCCACTTGACTTGCAATTCCAAAAATAAAAACCAATGAATTTGTAACCAATATTAATCATTTCTATGTCTTCCCCATTGGCTCCGACAATCTAAAAACGATCCTTGGTAATTGAGATCCAGACATTCTAACGGCGTTAAAATGGTGTGCAACAGTTTCACTCTTGTTACCCTCCAAATAAGGACAATCACACCATTGTGGAGATTGTTGTACCTCAGCATCATCTTCAGCTCAGTCTTTCTTCGGTTAATTCACAATGATTCAGAGAGTAAGAATGGCGGCTGAAACAAAATGAGACCAAGGGAGTTCTCTAGACATTGTAAGAAGGTGGTTCGAGGTAGAAACAAGGAACTGCAGATGCTGGTTCATACCAAAGATGGAGACTGGAGTAACTCAACAGGTCAGGAAGCATCCTCCAGAGATGCTGCTTGACTCGCTGAGTTATGGCCCTGTCTCATGGTGCAAGTTCATTCCAAGAGCTCTCCCGAGTTTGAAAAAAAATCAAACTCGTGGTAAGCACGGAGAATGAACGTAGAATGTACTTCATAGTTCGGGGACGTCTCTTAGCGGCTCGTAACGCTAACGGCAGGTACTGGGGAAGACTCGCTAATGGCAGGTAAGCACGGGAAGACTCGTGAAGATTTTTCAACATGTTGAAAAATGTCCACGATAGCCCCGAGTACCGACGAGTGGCCATTACCGTAAATCTCCGAGTTCGAATCAGGGGAAACTCGGGAGAGCTCTTGGAATGAACTCGTACCGTGGGAAAGGGCCATTACTCCAACATCTTTGGTATGAACCACCTTCTGCAGTTCTTTATTTCTACATTCTGGAGTTCCAGAGGAAAAGGATGGGTGATGTTACGGGTCGGGACCCTTCATCAGACTGAAAGTAGGGGGTTCGATCCTGACTACGGTTGCTGTCTGTACGGAGTTTGCATGTTCTTCCTGTGAACCCGTGGATTTTCTCCGGGTGCGCCGGTTTTCTCCCACATCCCAAAGATGTGCGGGTCTGTAGGTTAATTGTCTTTGGTAAAATTGTAAATTGTCCCTAGTGTGTAGGATAGTGCTAGTGAATGGGGTGATTGCTGATCGGCAGGGACACGGTGGGCTGAAGGGCCTGTTTCCCTCACTGTATCCCTACAGTCTAAAGCCACCTGTTCCGTATGACTCTATGACTCAATGACTCTTTCTTCAGTTAGAAACATCGAAACATAGAAAATAGGTGCAGGTGGAGGCCCTTCGAGCCAGCACCGCCATTCATTGTGATCATGGCTGATCGTCCCCAATCCATAACCCGTGCCTGCCTTCTCCCCATATCCCTTGACTACACTAGCCCCTAGAGCTCGATCTAACTCTCTCTTAAATCCATCCAGTGATTTGGCCTCCACTGCCCGCTGTGGCAGGGAATGCCACAAATTCACAACTCTCTGGGTGAAAACGTTTTTTCTCACCTCAGTCTTAAATGGCCTCCCCTTTATTCTAAGACTGTGGCCCCTGGTTCTGGACTCGCCCAATATTGAGAACATTTTTCCTGCATCTAGCTTGTCCAGTCCTTTTATAATTTTATATGTTTCTATAAGATCCCCCTCATCCTTCTAAACTCCAGTGATTACAAGCCTAGTCTTTTCAATCTTTCCTCATATGACAGTCCCGCCATCCCGGGGATCAATCTTGTGAACCTACGCTGCACGGCCTCAATCACAAGGATGTCCTTCAAATTAGACCAAAACTGTACACAATACTCCAGATGTGGTCTTACCAGAGCCCTATACAACTGCAGAAGAACCTCTCTACTCCTATACTGAAATCCTCTAGTTATGAAGTATGCTGTCATGTTAATGGGAGAAGAAGTAGATGCGATTTCCCGAAAGGCTGCATTAGATGGTGAGGGGATGTAGCAATTCCGCTAATGTCGAAAGAACATACATCCTGAAGACAGGGTTGCTCTGAGAAGTGGAAGGGTGTGTCAGAACTGTTAAATTATCCATCGACAAGGTTGCTGTTCCAGGGTGAGAGCAGGCGACTGTCGGGAAAAATCCAACACACATCTTTAATGTTAACAGCGGAAAAGCTTTTGAGTACCAAAGGAACAAGCACTCAGGGAAAAAATTTAACTTGAACAGATTAATCCAGCATGTCATTTTAAAAGTCACGTTCCATTTGACCAGTGCTTCCTCTGTGATGGTCCACGCTAGGTTTTCACATTTTTAATATTACGGAAAGATTACTTAAGGGCAGCACAGTGGCGCCGTGGTAGAACCACAACCCCACAACACCGGAGACCCAGGTTCGATCCTGACCTCGGGTGCTGTCTGTGTGGAGTTTGCACGTTCTCCCTGTGACCCGCGTGGGTTTCCTCCGGGTGCTCCGGTTTCCTCCCACATCCCAAAGACATGTGGGTTTGTACTGCAGTTGTACAGGGTCTTGGTGAGACCACACCTGGAGTATTGCGTACAGTTTTGGTCTCCAAATCTGAGCAAGGACATTATTGCCATAGAGGGAGTGCAGAGAAGGTTCACCAGACTGATTCCTGGGATGTCATGACTGTCTTATGAAGAAAGACTGGATAGACTTGGTTTATACTCTCTAGAATTTAGGAGATTGAGAGGGGATTTTATAGAAACTTACAAAATTCTTAGGGGGTTGGACAGGCTAGATGCAGGAAGATTGCTCCCGATGTTGGGCAACTCCAGGACAAGGTGTCACAGCTTAAGGATAAGGGGGCAATCCTTTAAAACTGAGATGAGAAGAACTTTTTTCACACAGAGAGTGGTGAATCTCTGGAACTCTCTGCCACAGAGGTAGTCGAGGCCAGTTCATTGGCTATATTTAAGAGGGAGTTAGATGTGGCCCTTGTGGCTAAGGGGATCAGAGGGTATGGAGAGAAGGCAGGTACGGGATACTGAGTTGGATGATCAGCCATGATCATATTGAATGGCGGTGCAGGCTCGAAGGGCCGAATGGCCTACTCCTGCACCTAATTTCTATGTTTCTATGTTTCTATGTAGGTAAATTGGTCTCTGTAAATTGCCCCGAGTGTGTAGGGAGTGGATGAGAAAGTGGGATAACATTGAATGAGAGTGATCGATGGTCAGCGTGGACTCGATGGGCTGAAGAACCTGTTTCTACACTGTTTAAAAAATAAATGTATAAATTAAATCAGGCGATCAATCTCTTAAACAGCTTGAGCAACTTATAGGCCATAGACAAAAACAGCATGGAAAACGATATGCGTACCGATACCTTTTAATGTACAGAATAATCACCACGCTTAACAAACTTGATGGAGATGGACAATGAAGCAATAGGAGCTGAGAGCAATTCCGTTGATATATGCAGGAAGGAACTGCAGATGCTGGTTTACACAAAAGATAGACACAAAATGCTGGAGTAATTCAGCGGGACAGGCAGCATCTCTGGAGAACAGGAATGGGTGATGGTTCAGGTCGAGACCAGACTGAGAGTCAGGGGAGAGGGAAACTGGAGATATGGAAGGGTAAGGTGTGAAAATGACAAATCAACGCAGACGGTGATGAAGGAAATGTGGAATGATTCATTGTTGGCTGACGGGAAGCTGACAACAAGAGTTATAGCAATGAACGTAGCAGGGACGTCTCTTAGCGGCTCGTAAGGCTAACGGCAGGTACACAGGAAGACTCGCTAGCGGCAGGTAAGCACGGGAAGACACGTTGAAAAATGTCCACAAGAGCCCTGAGTACCGACAAGTGGCCATTACCATAAATTTCCGAGCGAATCAGGGCAAACTTGGGAGAGCTCTTGGAATGAACTCGTACAGTGGGACAGGGCTATAAGATTAGAGTTAGAGAAACCAATATTCATACCGCTGGGGTGTAAGTCCGCCCGGTCCAATGTGGTCTCCTGGTTGACAAACACTTCAACTCGCCCTCCCTTTCCCACACTGACCTTTCAGTCCTGGGCCACCTCCACTGCCCAATGCAAATTGGAGGAACAGCACCTCATATTTTGCTTACAACCCAGCGGTATGAATATTGACTTCTCTAACTTCAAGCAACGCTCTCTCCATCTCTGTCAATCCCCTGCCCTGGTTCTCCGATTAGTTTCACTGTCATGATTAATTTTATAGTTTGCATACCTCGTTGTCACCTTGAGCATTGTCTGCTTTGATCTGCCGTTTTCACATCTTACATTCTCTTTGAATGAAGGAATGAATGAATAAGTTTATTGGCAAAGTATATTCACATACAAGGAATTTGCCTTGGTGCTCCACCCACAAGTGACAATATGACATACAGCGACAGTTAGGAATGACACATAAAACATTAAACATTAATAATAAAACATTATCCATTAAACATGTGAATTAATTAAATTACCAGAGCAAAAGGAGGCTACAGATTTTTGGTTATTGGACCCTACCATTTCCCTAGCTTCCTTCTCCCCTGACTCTCAGTCTGAAGAAGGGTCTCGAGCCGAAACGTCACCCATTCCCACTCTCCAGAGATGCTGCCTGTCCCGCTGAGTTACTCCAGCATTTTGTGTCTAATTCCATTGATGCAGTTTACGTCAATCTCAGAAGGACTGAGGTACGTGAAATATAAGAGGCTCTGGCGGTATGAATAAAACATGGCCTTTTTTGATGGAAAGGAGCATAATGATGAATTGCTTCTCGCAGGCGGGATAAAGGTAGTGCGGTTCCCTGAGTGCTATTCCTGCGATGGCTGCTTCCTGATGTGTATCAATGATTCAGTGTGACTCACCATGTTGTCAAGCTGGAAAGGGCGCAGAGAAGATTTACGAGGATGTTGCCAGCACTCGAGGGCTTGAGCTGTAGGGAGAGGTTGAGCAGACTAGTACTTTATTCCTTAGAGCGCAGGAGGATGAGGGGTGATCTTCTAGAGCTGTATAAAATCATGAGGGGGATAGATTTGATAGAGTGAACGCACAGTATCTTTAACCCCCAGGGTATAGGTATCAAGGACTAGAGGACTTGGGTCTAAAGTGAGAGGGGAAAGATTTAATGGAAAACTGAGGGGCAATCTTTTCACACAGAGGGTGGTGGGTGTATGGAACGAGCTGCCAGAGGAGGTAGTTGAGGCAGGGACTATCATAACATTTAAAAGACCGTTGGACAGGTACATGGATAGCAAAGGCTTAGAAGGATTTGGGCCAAAGGCGGACAGGTGGGACTAGCTTAAAAGGGGCATCTTGGTCGGTATGGATGGGTTGGGCTGAAGGGCCTGTTTCCCTGCTATCCGACCAGTGATTTTGAAAATCACAGGGGGAATAATTTCAGAATTTGTAGGTGAGAAAAAACGTACAATGGATAGTGAGGAAGGTAGACTAATGAAGGTCTCGGCAGTGGCATGGGCAGGTGTGTTGGAGGTGTGATTGATTTGAATTGAATTGAATAAATTTTATTAGCCAAGTATGTATACATACAAAGAATTTGCCTTTGTGCTTTGTTCGCAAGTAACAATACGATACACAGTAAATAATTAAGAATAAAACATTATAATTTAATCATGTGAAGAATTTAATAAAATACCAAATCAAAGGGAGGCTACAGACTTTTGGTTATTGAGTAGAGCTACTGCTCATGGAAAAAAGCTGTTTTAATGTCTGGCTGTGGCAGCTTTGACAGTCCGGAGTCGCCTTCCAGGGTGAAGTGATTCAAAGAGTTTGTGGCCAGGGTGAGAGGGAACAGAGATGATCTTGCCCGCTCGCTTCCTGGCCCTTGCAGTGTACAGTTCATCAATGGGGGGGAAGGTTGCAGCCAACTACTTTCTCGGCTGATGGAACGATTCACTGCAGCCTCCGGATGTCGTGCTTGGTGGCTGAGCCAAACCAGCCCACGATGGAGAAGGTGAGATCAGACTCTATGATGGCTGTATAGAATTGGACCATCATTGCCTGTGGCAGATTGTGTTTTTTCAGCTGCCGCAGGAAGTACATCCTCTGTTGTGCCTTTTTGACTGTGGGGTCGATGGTAGCCTCCTATTTAAGGTCCCTGTTACACTTCCAGTCTGCAGGCAGATTCCTCCCCATCCTGGATCAGTCCAATCAGGGTAATGTCATCCGCAAACTTGAGAAGCTTGACACAGGATTCAGTGGAGGTGCAGTCATTGGTGTAGAGAGAGTAGAGGAGAGTACGCAGCCTTGCGATGCTCCTATGCTGAGGGTCTGCGGGTCTGAGATGTGCTTTCCCAGCCTCTCATACTGCTTCCTGTTTGTCAGGAAGTTGATGATCCACTGACAAAGGGGTTCAGGCACAGTCAACTCGGAAATTTTGGAGAGTAGTAGCTCTGGCACAATGGTGTTGAATGCAGAACTAAAATCAACAAACAAAATCCTCGCATAGGTCCCCTGGCGGTCTAGGTGCTGTAGGATGAAGTGCACGCCCAGGTTGACTGCATCACCCACAGATATATTGGCCCGATATGCAAAATGCAGAGGGTCCAGCAGGGAGTTTGTGATATTTTTCAGCTTGGCCAGCACAAGCCTTTCGAGTGTCTTCATGACTACAGAGGTCAGTGCGACAGGCCTGTAGTCATTAAGACCAGTAATCCTTGCCTTTTTGGGTACAGGGACAATAGTGGAGACTTTGAAGCAGGAAGGTCATTGTAGGTTTGCAGGGACTGGTTAAAAATGTCTGTGTAGACCAGTGCCAGTTGTTCGGCTCAGAGCTTGAGAGTAGAGGGGGAAACATTGTCCGGCCCTGGAGATTTCCGGTTTTTCTGTCCCCTGAACAGCTTCTCCACCTCCTCAATTTCCATTGTTGGTGATGGAGCAGTGGCCAGACTGATGTTGGGCAGCAAGGAGGGTGTGGGTAGTGGACGAAGGCCCAGTCCTTGCAGACTGGAGTCAGGCTGTGAGTAGGTGTGAAGTGGTGATTGGGGAGGGGGTACCGGGGTTATGTTTCTATCTATCGAACCTGCAGTAGAACTGAAGTAGAACAGTCTGAAGAAGGGCCTCCACCCGAAACGTTGCCTATTTCCTTCACTCCATAGATCAAGTCAAGTCAAGTCAAGTCAAGTCAAGTTTATTTGTCACATACACATACGAGATGTGCAGTGAAATGAAAGTGGCAATGCTCGCGGACTTTTGTGCAAAAGACAAACAACCAAACAAACTATAAACACAATCATAACACACATATTCTTTTACATAATAAATAATAGAAGGAAAAAAACGTTCTGTAGAGTTAGTCCCTGGTGAGATGGGCGTTTACAGTCCGAATTGCCTCTGGGAAGAAACTCCTTCTCAACCTCTCCGTTCTCACTGCGTGGCAACGGAGGCGTTTGCCTGACCGTAGCGGCTGGAACAGTCCATTGCAGGGGTGGAAGGGGTCTCTCATGATTTTGTTTGCTCTGGAGTTGCACCTCCTGTTGTATAGTTCCTGCAGTGGGGTGAGTGAAGTTCCCATAGTGCGTTCGGCCGAACGCACTACTCTCTGCAGAGCCTTCTTGTCCTTGGCAGAGCAATTCCCAAACCAGATGGTAATGTTCCCGGACAAGATGCTTTCCACCGCCGCTGCGTAGAAGCACTGTAGGATCCTCGGAGACACTCTGAATTTCCTCAATTGCCTGAGGTGGTAAAGGCGCTGCCTTGCCTTACTCACCAGTGCTGAGGCGTGTGATGACCATGTCATATCCTCAGAGATGTGGACTCCCAGATATTTAAAACAGTTCACCCTATCCACAGGTGAGTTTTGCCTCACTGCTGCCTCACTGCTGCCTCACCCGCTGAGTTTTTCCAGCATTTTTGTCTACCTGCAGTAGAACCCGTTCAGGTCGTTGGTCAGCTGGCGATTGTCCAAGGAGTGGGGAGCGGGGGGGGGGGGTTTCCTCTTGTAGCTGGTGATTTCTTGCAAGCCCTTCCACACTGAAGAAGAGTCACTAGCTGAGAACTTGCTCCTCAACTTCTCAGAGTACCTTTCCTTGGCAGCTCTGATTCCTCTTCTCAGCTTGTTTTGCCTGCCTGTAGAGGTCTGCATCCCCGCTCCTGTAGGCCTCCTCTTTAGACTGGCGGAGCTGTCTGAGTTCTGCTGTAAACCAGGGCTTGTCATTGTTGAACCTCATCTGGGTCCTAGTGGGAATGCAACTGTCCTCGCAGAAGCTGACCTAATGTTGCAGTGTCTGTATATTCTTCGAGGCTTGTGGTTGCTTCCCTGAGCACTTTCCAATCAGTGCACTCAAAGCAGGGTTGTAGATTTTCAATGCCCTCGCTTGTCCACTTTTTCATTGTAGAAAAGTAAAGTTTTTTTAGACAGAATAATGAGGGGGTCTGTAACATAAATAGACTCATTAAAACAGCCAGAGACAGCTGGGATACACGTGAAAAAATCCTTACATTTGCCACTTCAGCAATTCTTTGACAAGAAAAGGCTTCTAGAAATTGTTTGTTTGCAATTTTTAATTATTTTAGTTTCTGTCACTGAAGCGGAATAACTTATTTTTTTCTGGGTCACTGCTCATCTCTGCGGAGGTTTTACACGCCTGATCATATTTGAAGTACAGAGGACAATGTTATTCCTGGTGCTGTACTTCTCGTGACGCTCCCTGGGATGTGGTCGTCATGTTAAGAGAGTCAAGAGTGTTTTATTGTCATATGTCCCAAAACAGAACAATTAAATTCTTAGTTGCAGCAGCACAGCAGATACGTAAAATATGCATAGGAAGGAACTGCAGATGCTGGTTTAAACCGAAGATGGACACAAAATGCTGGAGTAACTCAGCGGGACAGGCAGCATCTCTGGAGAGAAGGAATAGGTGATGTTTTGGGTCGAGAGGGGTCTATGCTCGAAACGTCACCCATTCCTTCTCTCTAGAGATGCTACGTAAACATAGTATACTGTAATCATCATAATGAACAACAATGAGAAAAATTCAGCATGGGTTTAAAAAAAGACAAATAAATAGACAATGATAGTGCAAAGTCAAAAATGATGTCCCCAAGTCTATATACAGTAGTTCAGATCCTATTTGGAGGTTGTAGTGTGTAATAGCCTAATGGCTGTAGGGAAGGAGCTGTTCCTGAACCAGGATGTTGCAGTTTTCAGGCTACTGTACCTTCTCCCAGATGGTAGCAGAGAGATGAGAGAGTGCCCAGAGTGGTGTGGGTCCCTGATGATGCCGGCGTGGGCAAACCAGGCAATATGCACCTGTAGGCGTTCACCAGTACACCTGTTGACGTTCAAGAGCGAGACTGGCTATGGCACTGACTTTCCTGCCATCTAAGTCAATAACTACTTATTAATGATTAAGCGGACAAAGGTGGGCGGGCGCGGAGAGGACGTTGGCTGCAGGTCGTATGTGGAAGGTGATGACTGGAGGCCCTGTAGCAGACTGGGGCTTTGACTAGATCGGGCACCGTTCTGAACAACCAGAGCATGGACTGGACTTGGAAAAAGGTGCCAAAACATGGTGCCTCTTGCATGCAGGCTCAGTGGACTATATCCGGACAATCAACGGTGGTATGCCGATGCTCAACAGGACTGTTTGTAAGCAGAGAATTTCACTGTGTGTTTGTACTTTGTACGTGTGACAATAAAATGCCAGTGAACCATTGGAATCCCATCCTCACCCACTGCTAATCCTTCCCCACCACCACCCTCTACATCTCCCGATTACGATGAAAAACATTCAGGGAGACAGAAGAAGGGTCTCGACCCAAAACGTCATCTATCCATGTTCTCCATGGATGCTGCCTGATCCGCTGAGTTAAGGGCCTGTCCCACCAGCATGCGACTGCATGCGTCGAGCGCGACCAAACCGGAAGCGGGGGCCGCGCGGAGGTCGAGTGATCCCGTACAGGGCCTGTCCCACCAGCATGCGACTGAATGCGTCGAGCGTGACTAAACCGGAAGCGGGGGCCGCGCGGAGGTCGAGTGATCCCGTACGAGTTGACGTGAAGTTCGAGTAAAGTCCGCAGGAAGTTCGCGCGTGACGTACGGCGTCAAGACGCTGCGTACGGCGTCAAAACGCTGTGCACGCCCGTCGAGGCGGTGCGTACGGCCTCAATGCGGCTGCGGGCAGGCAGGCCGTTGCCGAGCACGGAATTTTTGGACAGTGTCAGTTTTTCGGAGCCCCGCGCGATGTCGGGACCAGCACCGCACACTCCATACGGCACCGGCGATCGAAGTGGGACCGGCCCCGCGAGGCCGTACGGCTCAAGCGACCACGTTAGGTCACGCTTGCCGCATGCAGTTGCATGCTCGTGGGACAGGCCCTTAACTCCAGCAATTAGCCTCTTCTTTTGTGCGCCACCTGCAATAGAGAGCAATGCCTCTCACTTTCAACCTTTGCCCGCCATTGAAGGTGGAAAACAAAAGAAGACCTTGCCACCTCGCCAGTTCCGTGTGCCAATCGGAAATAAATGCAGGGAACGAAGAGATGGGGGTCACGTGGAGGCAGAGTAGACCAGTGTAACTTGGCATCATGTTCAGCACCGACATTGTGGGCCGAAGGGCCTGTCCCTGTACTGTTCTATGTTCTGTGTCATTCATATACACAACACCAAGCTCCCCATACTCTGGGCTCTGCACGAGAACTCAGCAGGCATGAAAATATTCAAGGATGTTCTTAAAACCTCCAGAAAGGTGTGTCAAAGTCAAGTCAAGTCACTTTTATTTCTATAGCACATTTAAAAAACAACTCTTGTTGACCAAGGTGCTTTACATTGGTGGAGGTACTAACGTTATACAACATTGGTTCATAGATTAAGTACATACATAAATACATACATCTTGCCCTCACTCAGAGGACTTCAAGAAAGGCTTGAGAGTAAAGATGAGTTTTAAGTCTCGACTTAAAAGAGTCGATGGAGGGGGCAGTTCTGATGGGAAGGGGGATGCTGTTCCACAGTCTAGGAGCTGCAACCGCAAAGACGCGGTCACCCCTGAGCTTATGCCTAGACCGCTGGATGTTCGGTAACCCCAAGTCGGCCGATCTGAGGGACCTGGAGGTGGAGTGGTGGGTAAGCAGACTTTTGATGTAGGTGGGGGCAAGCCCATTAAGGGCATTGTAGACATAAAGAAGGATCTTGAAATGTATTCGGAAACCGCACAGGGAGCCAGTGGAGAGAGGCCAGGATCGGGGTGATATGGTCCCTTTTTCGGGTGCCCGTCAGGAGTCTCGCTGCGGCGTTTTGGACCAGTTGCAGGTGGGTCAGGGAAGATTGGCTGATGCAAGTGTAAAGGGAGTTACGGTAATCGAGGCGGGAGGAGATAAATGTGTGGATGATCTTTTCCAGATCGAACTGGAGGAATTGTTTTATTTTAGCTATCATCCGAAGCTGAAAGAAGCTAGCTTTTACCACGGCATTGACTTGTTTGTCAAATTTCAACCCTTTCAACCCAACTTGTCCATGCCAACCAAGATACCCCATTTACACTAGTCCTACCTGCCCATATTTATCCCATACTGTATCCCTCTAACCCTTTCCTATCCATGTACCTGTCCAGATGTCTATTAAATCTTGTTATAGTACGTTTCTTTACTACCTCATTCGATATATCCATCACTCTGTGTGAAATAGAAACTGACAATTAAGTTTAGGTTTAGGTTGATTATTGTCACATGCAGCGAGGTACAGTGAAAATCTTTGTTTTGCCACTATTTTTACAGATCGGATAATGCTAAACATACATACAATCAAGTCAAATACAATAGTTAGAACAAAGGGGCAGATACAGAGTGCAGAATATAGTTCTCAGCATTGTAGCGCATCAGTTCCATAGTATCAGGGAATTTGTAACCGTGACATACCCCAAAGGAAAAAAATCCTGCAGCAATAGAGGTGTACAAAATCATGAGAGGAATAAGCGAGTTCGGTATTCCGACTGTTCATGCCCAGGACATAGTTCACAAGCGCAAAACACGCTCGGCAGCATGCGTCGGGAGTCAGACGGGAACGACAGCCCACAGCCAGCGCGGAGAAGCAGCGCTAAATCCAGCTCAGCCCTGCCTGGACTTACGGGAACGACAGCGCAGGCTTGCAGCCAGCGCGGAGAAGCAGCGGTAACTCCAGCTGCTGTTAACCCAGCGAGACAGGCAGAGTTGAGCTGAATTCAGCGCTGCTTCTCCGCGCTGGCTGTGGCCCTGGGGGCGCCGGAGACCCGGGATCGATCCTGGCTGCAGAGAGGTTTAAGGTGAGGGCGGGAAAGATTTAATAGGAACCTGAGGGGTGACGTTTTTACACAAAGGATGATGGGCGTATGGAACGAGCTGCCGGAGGAGGCAGTTGAGGCAGGAACTATCGCAATGTTTAAGAAACATTTAGACAGGTACATGGATAGGACAGGTTTGGAGGGATATGGGCCAAAAACACAGGCAGGTGGAACTAATGTAGATGGGGCATGTTGGTCAGCATGGGCAAGTTGGGTTTCCATGTTGTATCACTCGATGACCACTATGGCACAGATAAGATATGTTGAGATGGACATCAATAGTAAAAGACAGAAATATCATATAATCTCTGCAATGTACAATGGGATGCATGTGACGTGCGAACCAGATTAGGAATGATGGCATGGTACCGAATATTTAAAAAACCAATGCTTTGTTCTGATGAATTACGTCTGTGCATTTTAAAAGAACCAAGAGATAATAAAAGCACTGTTACACAATGAATATTTCATTAGGTGAAGATGTAGCTGCAGAGACCTGTCAGACTGCTATATTTAAGAAGAGGGACAGATTTTGCCCATGGACCTATTAGCTTGAGAGAGATGGGAGGAAAATATCATGCCATCACTCCAAGAGGTAAAATCAAAGGAAGCAATAAACAACACACATACAGTAGATCTTTCTAATTATTTTTGCTGAATCATTCGCGATGATGATTTTTGAAGACTAATTTAGATTGGGCACATATCATGATTTATCAACAATTTCAAAATGCTGGTGGGATGGTTGGACATAATGGATTCATAATTGAAGTTGGACTGCTTAGTGTCAGGGGACTGGTATTAAGGGGATAGATGGCTGGCTTGATTCATGGCATCGCAAACACGTGAAAAGGAAGTTAATCAGAACAGCAGAAGCCACAAGGAACTGCAGATGCTGGAATCTTGAGCTAAGCACAAAGTGGTGAGGGAACTCGGTGGGTCCGGCAGCATCTGTGGAGGGAATGGACAGATGACGTTTTGGGTCAAGACCCTTCTTCCATACTAAGGCTTTGGTTTATTGTTGTCACGTGCATGGCATTTCCTAGTCGGCCACTAAATGGTGGCCGACTAGGAAAAGGGGAGATGCAGCGAGACCTGGGTGTCATGGTACACCAGTCATTGAAAGTAGGCATGCAGGTGCAGCAGGCAGTGAAGAATGTGAATGGTATGTTAGCTTTCATAGCAAAAGGATTTGAGTATAGGAGCAGGGAGGTTCTACTGCAGTTGTACAGGGTCTTGGTGAGACCGCACCTGGAGTATTGCATACAGTTTTGGTCTCCAAATCTGAGGAAGGACATTATTGCCATAGAGGGAGTGCAGAGAAGGTTCACCAGACTGATTCCTGGGATGTCAGGACTGTCTTATGAAGAAAGACTGGATAGACTTGGTTCATACTCTCTAGAATTTAGGAGATTGAGAGGGGATCTTATAGAAACTTACAAAATTCTTAAGGGGTTGGACAGGCTAGATGCAGGAAGATTGCTCCCGATGTTGGGGAAGTCCAGGACAAGGGGTCACAGCTTAAGGATAAGGGGGAAATCCTTTAAAAACGAGATGAGAAGAACTTTTTTCACAAAGAGAGTGGTGAATCTCTGGAACTCTCTGCCACAGAGGGTAGTCGAGGCCAGTTCAATGGCTATATTTAAGAGGGAGTTAGATGTGGCCCTTGTGGCTAAGGGGATCAGGGGGTATGGAGAGAAGGCAGGTACGGGATACTGAGTTGGATGATCAGCCATGATCATATTGAATGGCGGTGCAGGCTCGAAGGGCCGAATGGCCTACTCCTGCACCTAATTTCTGTGTTTCTAAGTACAGTGAAAAGCTTTGTTTTGCAATCTGTGGGGGGGGAAAAAAGGGATTTGTGGACATTTTGGGTTGAGACTATGGTTGCCAACTTTGTCACTCCCAAATAAGGGACAAAAGGTCAAAATAAGGGACAAATTCCCGACGGCAATTCATTGTCTGACTCAGCCGTGGCTGGGTGAATGATGAGTTGGCCCGGGTGCTGGACTGCACACAAAGCCCAGCCGGCGGGCGAGCTGAGGAGTTTTGGCCCGGGCCTGATATCTCATGCAAAGTCCGGCACCCCGTCCAACTCATGAACCGAAGATCGGCCATGAGGGGTGGTGGTGGTGTCGGCCGTAGGCGAAAGTCCGAAGGTCGGATAGCTGGCCGGGCTGCAGACTGACAGGGCCACGGGCGAGGCGCTGCTGCTGCTGCACTCCATGGGCTGCACTACATCGGGATGGGTGAGGCGGGGCCGGATGGGGCACTCCGACCCGACAGTCCCCTCGACCCGGGTAGTAGCAGTCAAATACGGGACAAGGGCGGTCC
This sequence comes from Leucoraja erinaceus, assembly GCF_028641065.1. Taxonomy (NCBI): domain Eukaryota; kingdom Metazoa; phylum Chordata; class Chondrichthyes; order Rajiformes; family Rajidae; genus Leucoraja; species Leucoraja erinaceus. Next base: position 5,749,810 of record NC_073383.1, read on the forward strand.
CAATTTAGCCCTTTGTACTGCCGTATAAAAGGGGCGAGGCGGAGGGATGAGTGAGTGGTGGAGAGAGGAGGGATGAAGAGACGACTCTGTGAATCGTACAGGCGACTTCTGGTGTAGGACTACCCACGTTCCAGGGATTAAGGGGGTGGTAAATCCTATTTTGACACCACCATTACCAAACAAATCAATTAAAATTAACCTGGGGCATTTTTATAGTCAATTGAAGTGAGGAAAAGCAAAGAAAGAAGGTTCTTTAGAGAAACAAAAGCAAAGGATATGCATAACTTCAGAACACAGAACAGTACAACACAGGAACAGGCCCTTCAGCCCACAATGTCTGTACTGAACATGATGCCAAGACCAACTCTTTTCTGCCTGCACATAATCCATATCCCACCATTCCCTGCATATCCATGTGCCTATGTAATAGTCTCTTAAATGTTAAGTCTCTTAGTCAAGTCAAGTCAAGTTTATTTGTCACATACACATACGAGATGTGCAGTGAAATGAAACTGGCAATGCTCGCGGACTTTTGTGCAAAAGACAAACAACCAAACAAACTATAAACACAATCATAACACACATATTCTTTTACATAATAAATAATGGAAGGAAAAACGTTCAGTAGAGTTAGTCCCAGGTGAGATGGGCGTTTACAGTCCGAATGGTCTCTGGGAAGAAACAGCCTCTCAACTTCTCCGTTCTCACCGCATGGCAATGGAGGCGTTTGCCTGACCGTAGCAGCTGGAACAGTCCGTTGCAGGGGTGGAAGGGGTCTCTAATGATATTGTTGTCTCTGGAGTTGCACCTCCTGATGTATAGTTCCTGCAGGGGGGCAAGTGAAGTTCCCATAGTGCGTTCGGCCGAAGGTGATAAGATTGGGTGATAAGATTGAAAGTAACAGAGTTCTGGATCAGCTAGAGTTGGTATGGGTATATTAACGACTGGTACATTGAGACACAGTGAAAAGATTTGTTTGCGTGCTATCCAGTCAAAACATACCATAGATGATCAAGACATACACATGTAGAACAGGTAGTGCAGAGAGAAAATTGCAGGAATATGGAATATAGAGTTGCGGGTCTGTCCCACTTACGCAACTTTTTCGGCAACTGTCCCGCTGAGTTACTCCAGCATTTTGTGTCTATCTATGGTTTGAACCAGCATCTGCAGTTCCTTCATACCCTGTCAGAATTGTAAAACAGTACATTATAGCATCTTCAAGTGCTGAACTAGCAACTTTATGAAATCAACATGAATCTCGACCCGAAACGTCACCCATTCCTTCTCTCCAAAGATGCTGCCTGTCCCGCAGAGTTACTCCAGCATTTTGTGTCTATCTTCAGTTCTGACTGTGTTACCCGCAGGGAAACTTGCTGTTTATTGAGTCATAGGGTAGAGATCTTGTCATGTGTTATATGCAGCATCTCCATCTCGGCAATGTTCCCAAATGGAGCATTAAATCATAAAATTGCCATCCATGGATATAGATAATAGACAATAGACAATAGGTGCAGGAGTAGGCCATTTGGGCCTTCGAGCCAGCACCGCCATTCACTGTGATCATGGCTGATCATCCACAATCAGTACCCCGTTCCTGCCTTTCTCCCCATATCCCCTGACTCTGCAATCTTAAGAGCTCTTTCTAGCTCTCTCTTGAAAGCATCCAGAGAACCGGTCTCCACCGCCCTTTCAGGCAGAGAATTCCACAGACTCACCAACTCTCTGTGTGAAAAATATGTTTCCTCGTCTCCGTTCTAAATGACTTACCCCTTTTTATTAAACTGTGGCCCCTGGTTCTGGACTCCCCCAACATCGGAAAATGTTTCCTGCCTCTACTGTGTCAAACCCTTAATAATATTTCAATAAAATCACCTCTCATCCTTCTAAATTCCAGAGTGTACAAGCCCAGCCAATCCATTCTCTCATCATATGACAGTCTCGCCATCCTGGGAATTAACCTTGTGAACCTACGCTGCACTCCCTCAATAGCAAGAATGTCCTTCGTCAAATTTGGAGACCAAAACTGCACACAATATTCCAGGTGTGGTCTAATTAGGGCCCTGTACATCTGCAGAAGGACCTCTTTGCTCCTATACTCAACTCCTCTTGTGATGAAGGCCAACATGCCATTCACTTTCTTCACTGCCTACTGTAACCGCATGCTTACTTTCATTTGATGGACACAAAAAGCTGGAGTGACTCAGCAGGACAGACAGCATCTCTGGAGAGAAGGAATGAGTGGCGTTTCAGGTCGAGACCCTTCTTCAGACGCCTCGAACTAAATCGTCACCCATTCCTTCTCTCCAGATATGCTGCCCGTCCCACTGAGTTACTCCAGCTTTTTGTGTCTATCTTTGTGTGGCATGGTGGCTTACACCACTTACAGCACGAGAGACCCAGGTTTGACCCTGACTACGGGTGCTGTTTGTAAGGAGTTTGTACATTCTCCCACTGACCGCATGGGTTTTCTCCGAGATCTTCGGTTTCCTCCCACACTCCAATGTTTTGTAGGTTAATTGGCTTGGTATAATGTAAATTGTCCCTAGTGTGTGTGGGATATTGTTACTGCGTGGAGATCGCAGGTCAGTGCCGACTCAATGTGGACTCGGTGGGTTAAAGGGCCTGTAACTCTAAACTAAACTTAACTAAACAAAACTTCGGTGTAAACCAGCATCTGCAGTCCCTCCCTACACATTTCGTCCTGCTTGCAAATGTTCTCCAAATAAGAATCCCCATTTAATGAATGCACAGGATGACCCAAAATGCATTATTAATGACCAGATGATGGTAAGAATTGATTTTTTCTGATACATTTACCACAGGAGTTTTCCATGTTATGCCTCACCTTATCCTGATGGATGCAGCCCAGTCCATTGCTCAGACCAGCTCCCTACCATTGACTCCATCTCCATGGCTGCCAACGCTGCATCAAGGACCGTTTATACCCCGGCCAATCCATCATCTCCCCTCTCCCATCAGGCAGGAGATACAGAAGCTGGATAGCATGCTCCACCAGACTCAGGAACAGCTTCTTCCCTGCTGGTATCTGAAGACTGAACAGTCCTCCTGTAAACTAAGGTGTAGTCCTGATCTTCCAAACTACCTCATTGTAAGTTGGACTTTTTTCTCTCTAACTGCATTGCTGCATCACTGTAATGGGCCTGCCCCGCTTACCCGACTTTTTCGGTGACTTCCGGCACCCGTCATTGGTTGTTAAAGGTTGCGGAAATGTTTCAACATGTTGAAAATTCAGCGGAGACCAGAAAGATGCTACGACTCTTTGGGCGACTGTGGAGACTATTCACGACCATACAGGCGACACACCGGCGACATGTCGCGGGGTGAAGCCTGTATGGTCGTGAGTAGCCGCCCAAAGAGTCGTACCTTGTTCTGGTCGCCGCTGGATTTTCAACGTTGACATTTTTCAATTTTTAATTTATTTTGTTGTCAAAGTTCGACAGTGTTCTGTGATTGCAACATAGAAAAAGCATTTGTAATAATACCAACTTGTTTTGGACTTTCATATTGGGTACATAGAACATGTAACATTACAGTACATGAGACTGGCACGGTGGTGCAGCATTAGAGTTGCTGCCTTACAAGTTTGGCGACTCCAGAACCTGGGGCCACAAGTCTTAGAATAAAGGGGAGGCCATTTAAGACTGAGGTGAGTTGTGAATTTGTGGAATTACCTGCCACAGAGGGCAATGGAGGCCAAATCACTGGATGGATTTTTTCAAGATACAAGATACAAGATAGATTTACTCATCACATGTGCCAGATGGCACAGTGAAATGAAATTCCCATATAGCCATACAATAAAAAAAGTGACACAACACACTATAGGGTTTGACATAAAGCATCCCCACACAGCAGAATCAAAGTTTCCCACTGTGTGGGAAGGCATCAAAGTCAGTCTCTTCCTCCACTGTTCCCCGTGGTCAGGGCCTCCCCGTGCCCTCCGCAGTTGCCGCTACGGGCGGCCCGATGTCCAGTACCGCTCGCCGGGGTGTTGTAAGTCCGACGTCGGGGCTGCGGGACGTCCTCAGCGGCGTGGACACCAGAGTCGGACCCCTCCTACAGAGTCGGCGGCTTCCAAAGTCCGTAGGCCACGCTGGGTGGAGACCTGCTGCTGGAGACCCTCAGCAAGGCGCCCCAGGACTCCACGATGTTGTTCAGCGTCGCTCGCGTTCAAAGTGCTCCATACCAGAGCTCCACGATGTTGTAGCAGCGGCCCAACGCTTCGGAGCTCCAAACGGCGACCCAGGTAGGCATCGCCCGCTCCGCGGTGACTCCAGCGCTGCGCCGCCGCTGTAGCAGCCCCGGTCCGGTTCCCGGTCCCCGGCAGGAAAGGCCGCTCCGATCCAGCTGGTAGGCCGCGAGGTGGGGGGCGAGGACGCGACTCGGAGAAATAGTCGCGTCCCCGCCAGGAAGAGACTGGGAAACGGTTTCCCCCTTACCCTGCCCCCCTCCCCCACATAGAGAAGTTAAAGTTTCCCCCAACACAAGACTTTAGACTTACTAAAAATTAAAAAAAGATTGAAATAACAGACAGGCTGTAGGTAGAGGCTGCTGCCAGTGCAGCGCCCCTAGTATTTAAGAGAGAGTTAGATAGAGCTCTAGGGCCTAGTGGAATCAAGGGATATGGGGAGAAGGCAGGCACGGGTTATTGATTGGGGACGAACAGCCATGATCACAATGAATGGTGGTGCTGGCTCGAAGGGCCGAATGGCCTCCTCCTGCACCTATTTTCTATGTTTCAATTATGACATGATAAACTAATCTCCTCTGCCTGCATGTGATCCATATCCCTCCGTTCTCTGCATATCCACATTCCCATCAAAAAGTCTCATAAACACCATTATCATATCTGCCTCCACCACCATCCCTGGCAGTGCATTCCAGGCATCCACCACCCTCTGTGTAAAAAAAAACTTGCCCCGCATATCTCTTTTAAACTTTGGCTCTCTTACATAGAGTCATAGAGTCATAGATTGGTGCAGTGCGGAACCAGGCCCTTCGGCCCAACTCGCCCACACCAGCCTGGTCCATATTCCTCCAAACCTGTCCTATCCATGTATCTGGATAGTCCCAGCCTCAGATACCTTCTCTCGCAGCTTGTTCCATACACCCACCACCTCGTTACCCCTCGGTTACCCCTCGGTTACCCCTCGGATTCCTATTAAGTATTTTCCCCTTCACCTTGAACCTCTGTCGTCTGGTCCTCGATTCCCCTACTCTGGTCAAAAGACTCTACCCGATCTATTCCTCTCATGATTTTGTACACCTCTATAAGATCACCCCTTATCCTCCTGCGCTCCAAGGAATAGAGACCCAGCCTACTCAACCTCTCCCTATAGCTCACACCCTCTAATCCTGGCAACATCCTCGTAAATCTTCTCTGAACCCTTTCAAGCTTGATAATAACTTTCCTATAACATGGTGCCCAGAACTGAACACAATATTCTAAATGCGGTCTCACCAACGTCTTATACAACTGTAACATGACCTCCCAACTTCTATACCTTAAACTATGGCCTCTAGTCTGACATTTGCACCCTAGGAACTAGGTTCTATTCTGTCTATGCCTCTCCTAATGTTATATACTTCTATCAAGGCTCCAGAGAAATCACTCCAAGTCTGTCCAACCTCTCATTATAGCTAATACATTCTAATCCAGACACATGCTGGTAAACCTCCTCTGCACCCTCTCCAAAGCCTCCACATCCTTCCTGTCATGGGGCAACCAGAACAGCACGCAATACTCCATGTGTAGCTAAATTAATATCACTTCATATCAAATATATTCGTTTTGGACCAAAAAAATGACACAAAGTGCCAGAGTAAATCAGCGGGTCAGGCAGCATTTCCGGAGAAAATGGGTTGGTGAAGTTTTAGTCACCCTGTTATAGGAAAGATATTGTTCAGATGGAAAAGGTGCAGAGAAGATTTACAAGGATGTTGCCAGGACTCGAGGGCCTGCCCAACCGTAGTGGTTGGGCAGGCTTGGACTTTATTCCTTGGAGCGCAGGAGGATGAGGTGTGATCTTATAGAGGACATAGGTTTATGGCGAAGATTTAATGGGAACCTGAAGGGCAACTTGTTTTACACAAAGGGCGGTGGGTGTATGAAAGGAACTGTCAGAGGAGGTAGTTGAGGCAGTGATGCATGTTTAAGAAACATTTAGACAGGTACATGGATGGATAGGACCAGTTTAGAGGGATGTGGGCCAAACATAGGCAGGTGGGACCCATGAAGATGGAGCATGTTGGTCGGTGTGGGCAAGTTCAAGTTACATTTATTGTCACATGCACCAATTGGTACAGTGAGATTTGAGTTACCATACAGCCATACAAATAAAAAGAACACAACACACAATAGAATTTAACATGAACATCTCCACCCAGTGGAATCAACGTTTCCCACTGTGAGGGAAGGCAATAAAGTTCAGTCCTCTTCTTTTTGTTTACCCGTGGTCGGGGCCTATTTGACGCCTCCGCAGTTGCCACAACGGCAGCCCGATGTTTCAGGCACTCTCGCTGGGATAATGGAACTCCGGCGTCGGAAGAACACTCTCAGCGGCTTGGAGTTCCGAATCGGCCACTTCCTACCGGAGACCGCGGCTCCCGAAGTCCACAGGCCGAGCTGGGCGGAGCTCCAACACGGCAATCATTGGCAAAAGATCCCAGGCTCCGCGTTGTTAAAGTCAGCGCCTCCCGTGGCAGGAAGCTCCGCAGGCCACAGCTCCGCGATGTTAAAGTCGGCAGTTCCAGCACTCCGGAGCTCCACACGGCGACCCCCGGTAAGGCATCGCCCGCTCCGCGGTGGTACCAGTGCTGCACCGCCGCTGAAGCTGAAGCTCCGGCCGGTCTCCGCAGGAAAGGCCGCGCCAATCCAGATGTTAGGCCGCAAGGAGTGGCCGAAGATACGGCTCGGAGGAAAGACGCATCCTCGACCAGGTAGTGACTGAGAAAAACAGTTCCCTCTTCCCCCCCCCACCCCATCCCCCACAAAAAAGACTAAAAGACCTCCAAACACAACTTTTTGACTAAAAGTAAAAACAAGGATGAAAGGACGAACAGCTGCAGACGAGGCTGCCACACTCAATGGTGCCCCCTTACGAAGTTGGGCTCAAGGGCCTCTGACTATGTTCTACACTCTGTTTATTTTGGGCCGGGACCTTTCTGCTGACTATGTTGTTTTGGACTATAGTGGCCTCACCTGGGTTTGTAAGTATTAGTGTTTTAATTCAAATCTTGAAGTGAATGAAGTATTTCCAATCCTATTTTACAGCTATGAAGTATTCTATTCCTGGCACATTAATATATAATAAAGAGGCTGCACATGAGCCTTTTAATGGTCAATATTTTCCCAAATGAGACTTGCTGAATTAACCCAGGAAGATACAGTTGCTCAGATTGTCTGAAGGAGGGTCCTGGCCCGAAACATCACCTATAGAAACATAGTAACATAGAAATTAGGTGCAGGAGTAGGCCATTCGGCCCTTCGAGCCTGCACCGCCATTCAATATGATCATGGCTGATCATCCAACTCAGTATCCCGTACCTGCCTTCTCTCCATACCCCCTGATCCCCTTAGCCACAAGGGTCCCATCTAACTCCCTCTTAAATATAGCCAATGAACTGGCCTCAACTACCCTCTGTGGCAGAGAGTTCCAGAGATTCACCACTCTCTGTGTGAAAAAAGTTCTCCTCATCTCGGTTTTAAAGGATTTCCCCCTTATCCTTAAGTTGTGACCCCTTGTCCTGGACTTCCCCAACATCGGGAACAATCTTCCTGCATCTAGCCTGTCCAACCCCTTAAGAATTTTGTAAGTTTCTACATAGTTTCTACTATCCATGTTCTTCACAGATGCTGCCTGACCCGCTGTGTTTAGTTTAGTTTAGAGATACAGTGCGGAAACAGGCCGTCAGCCCACAAAGTCCGCACCGACCAGCGATCCCCGCACATTAACACTATCCTACACACACTTGGGATTAACACTATCCCCCGCACATTAACACTATCCTACACACCTTTACACCAAGCCAATTAATTACAAATTACACTACTGTACATTGTTGTAGTGCGGGAGGAAACCAAAAATCTCGGAGAAAACCCGCGCGGTCACGGGAGAACGTACAAACTCCGTAGAGACTGCGCCCGTAGTTAAGATCGAACCTGGATCTCAGACACTGTGAGCGCTGTAGGGCAACAACTCTACCACTGCGCCACCATGCCGGCCAGCAATGCTCCAGCATTTTGTGTCTTTTTTCCGCCTCATAAATAGTTGTTACAAAAGCGTGCAAAAGGTGAGCATTCCACGATTTGGTTTCCCAAAGTCTTCCCACTATCCACCGGGCACTTGTGCAGAACTAGAATGGTAATCTCTCCATGTTGCCAGCAAGTGTCCAATTCTGCAACATTCAACAAACTAAATGCCACGTGGAACAACTCAGGCCACTTGATCAGCACCACAGTCCACAGGTGGAGAGGCCAACATGGATAGGTGACATTTCAGGTCAGGAACCTTCCTCCAGCAGTGTGAAGAAGGGTCCCAGCACCTTGTGTCTAAAATTGCTCAGATTGTTCCCAAGAAAACAATCCATTGTTCCATCCATCTGGAATACTTGAGGGCCAGGTATGTGAGGGTTTAGAGAAACAGCGCGGAACCACCGGGGCCGCGCTGACCAGCGATCCCCGCACACCAACACTATCATACACCCACCAGGGACAATTTTTACATTTACACCAAGCCAATTAACCTACAAACCTGTCCGTCCTTGGAGTGTGGGAGGAAACCAAAAATCTTGGAGAAAACCCACGCAGGTCATGGGGAGAGCATAGAAACTCTGTACAGACAGGACCCATAGTCGGGATGGAACCCGGATCTCCGGCGCTGCATTTGCTGTAAGGCGGCAACTCTACCGCTGTGCCACCGTGACCACCAGGGTCTGGTAAAGGATGTAACAGCAGGATCGCACTCCGACTGAGAAAGACTATCAATGATTAATTGTGAGGGCATTTTGCAATTGAACGATACGTGTTCAGTTGTTAGGAGGTGGAGTCATGGATGTTGCCAGGACCTGAGGGCCTGAGCTATGAGGTGGAGCGCGTCTCCAACTACAAATTCCTCGGGGTACACATCTCGGAGGATCTGTCCTGGTCCCTCAACACCTCCAAGCTGATCAAAAAGGCGTAGCAGCGCCTTTACTTCCTGAGGAGGCTCAAGAAAGCTCACCTGTCCCCCCAGATCCTGACCAACTTTTACCGCTGTACCATCGAATGCATCCTGACCACCTGCTTCACGGTATGGTACAGCAGTTGCACCGTAGCGGACAGGAAGGCACTACAACGGGTGGTGAAAACCGCGCAGCACATCATCGGTGCCCCGTCCCTGCCATAGAACATAGAAACATAGAAATTATGTGCAGGAGTAGGCCATTCAGCCCTTCGAGCCTGCACCGCCATTCAATATGATCATGGCTGATCAATGGATGCCCTCCACCAAAAACGGTCTGAGACGGGCCGGGAAGATCATTAAAGACCCCTCACACCCCAACCATGGACTGTTTGCCCTCCTCCCATCAGGGAGGCGGCACAGGAGCCTCAGGTTTCGTACTAGTAGGATGAGGAACAGCTTCTACAATAATACAATCACATTGCTGAACTCGGAGTCCCGCCGATAGATTTCTCCGGTCTCTCCGTCCACATTGTTTGATTATTGTTTGATTATTCAGCATTTTTATTTCTATATTGCACTATACTACGGACTGACTAAACTGCATTTCGTTGTACCCATACTCGTATTTGTGCAATGACATTAAAGTTGAATTGAATTGAATTGAATTGAATTGAATAAGAATTGAATTGAATTGAATAAGGAGAGATTCGGCAGTTTGGGACTTTATTCCTTGGAGCACTGGAGGATGAGGGTTGATCTTACAGAGGTGTATAAGCCCATGAAGGAATTATATAGGGTGAATGCATGGAGTCTTTTACCCAGGGTATGAGAATCAAGGACAAGAGAACATACTGTATGATTAAAATGAGAGGGGAAAGATTTAATTAGGAACCCGAGGGGCAACTTTTTCCACACGGATGGTGGTAGGTATAAAGAATAAACTGCCAGAGAAGGAATTTTAGAATCTAGAAGATGTATTTTTCACACTGAAGTCTAGCTCAGCCAGTGGTACCTAGGAATAGACTGGGTGACAACCAAGAATAGTTTGGTGACTCCTGGAGAGAGAGTTGACGGCACGGAAAGACGGGACCCAGGACAAGCTGGGTTAGCACTCCAGTCTGTGGCTTTCGTGAGAAAGTCACCCAATAAAGCTACGGAAACGCCTAATGAACCACCGTGGCATAAAAATCCATCAGGCGAGAATGAAATGCTCGGAGATTAAGAAAGAGGTGCAGCGCGCAGGCCTTGATCCTGGTGAGATGCAGGAGCCCGGCCAGGACTCACCCCACAGAGCCCAGTCCCTCCACGCACTAGAGTCTCCCAACCCCTGCAGAGTGGTTACTAAGATGGCTGATCCGTCGACGGTTGCTGCTGGGACACAAGTCGGGGCCTGATCAACCCCGGCTGGGTCGCCTGGGCGAGGGTGTCTGATGTTGTGAGATCCGATGACCCCAGATCACATGCCTGAGGATGTGTCCCAGCGCATCTAGAAAATGTATATTTTCCACACTTTAATTTATGATATTACTGTCACGTGTAGTGAAGTACAGTGAAACGTTTTTGTTGCGTGCTATCCAGTCAGTGGAAAGACTATACATGATTGCAACCAAGCTGTCCGCAGTGTACAGATGCAGGATAAAGGGGATAACGTTTAGCGAAAGGTAGAGTCCGATTAAAGATAGTCCGATGATCTCCAGTGGGGTAGATGAGAGGTCCGGACCGCTCTCTAGTTGAGGCAGGCACTGTAACAACATTTAAAGACACTTGAACAGGTACATGGATAGGAAAGATTTGGAGGGATTTGGACCAAACGCGGGCAAATGGGACGAGTGTAGATGGGGCATTTTTGTTTGGCATGGGCAAGATGGGCCAAAGGGCTTGCTGTTTGCCACTATGACTCCAGCTCTCCAGTGATCTTAACCATGCCTGGAGGTCATTTAAGTTATTAGGGACTTTACCCACAACCTTGACGCTTGGCTGGATCCTGGGTAAATTAGACACTATAAAAAAGAATGTGCTAATCCAGTGTGTTTTGTGAAGGACATATTTCTGCACAAGCCATATTTCTTATTATGACTTACCAGAAAGTACCTAAGCTCAATTCTGCTTGGTAATTAGATGTTGTTACCTGCCTTCTGGCTGTGGTAGATTTCCACGTCCTCTACCTGCATATGTATATATTAGCATTAACTAGCCGCAGATTCTGCAATAACGATGCTTGCTTGTTGCTCGTACACTGTGGCTTGTTTTCATCCGCTGGATCTCCTCGGGCAATGAACTAAGAATGTCTTTTTTTAGACTAACAAATGTGTCCAACTTGAGTTAGGTCGTGGGCTGAGCTGCCTCCGGGCTAGGCTTCACAAGTACTTGGTGCTTTGAACGGGGTTTAAGGAGCTGCTATATATTCCATGGCTTGTGTGAGGTCATTGCACAGTCAGTCATTTTTAAGGAAAGCCACTTAAACACAGAGTTAAGGGCCCGTCTCACTATGGCGACATTATTGGCGAGTTTAGGAGAGTCTGCGCTTGCCACAAGCTCGCAGCATGGTCGACACGTGGTCCTAGGCGGTCTCTGGTTAGTCTCCTTCATGGTCAAGAGGAGTTCCCGCAAAGTGGTTACCACTCAGTTTGGTCGCGGAAAATTTTTCAACATGTTGAAAAGTTTCCGCAAGCAAAAATTGGTCGGCATGGAGAAAATCGATAGTTTAGTAGTGGGGTCGCCATGTAGGTATAGATGGTCGAGGTGGCCGTACGTAATCTCCTTTGCTGACCGGGCATTTTAATTGGCTCATTGGGGGGAAAAAAACGTAAGCACGAGTTTTCAGAACCAAGGAAAACCGACCGGTAATGTTAAATGCCCGGCAAACTTTACAGCTGTGTATCTCTGGCTTATTCAAAGTTGGCTGGCTTCTTAAAAGTGTTGCCACTCCTTCTCCACCCCCCCTCTCCCCCCCCTTCTCCCCCCCCCCACTTCTCCCCCCCCCACTACTCCCCCGCCTCCCCCCCTATCCCTTTCCCCCCCCCCCCCCCGCCCCCCTCTTCTAGCCCACCCCTTTCTCCCCCCCCTCTCCCCCCCCCCCCCCCCCCCCCCCCCCCCCCCCCCCCCCCCCCCTCCCCCACACCCCCCCCCCCCCCCCCCCCCCCCCCCCCCCCCCCCACCCCCCCCCCCCCCCCCCCCCCCCCTCGCCCCCCCCTTCTAGCCCACCCCTTCTCCCCCCCTCTCCCCCCCCCCTCTCCCCCTTTCTCTCCCCCCCTTTCTCCCCCCCCCTCCCCCCCCCCCTCCCTCCCTCCCACCCCCCCCCCCCCCTTCCCCCCCCTCTCCCCCCCCTCCCCCCCCTCCCCCCCCTCCTTCCCCCCCTTCTCCCTTCACCCTTCCCCCCCCCCCCTCCTTACCGTACGCTGTGCCCCCGTCTTTAACCTTCCTGTATCACTTGGATTTGCACCGTGTGAATTTCAGTCAGCGCTCTCCCCCGCTTTCCCTGCCCCCCGCCGTTGCGATGTGTTTATGTGAGTGTATGTGTGTGAGTGTATGAGTGTGTGCGCGAGTGCGTGTGTGTGTTCGGCGCTGACGGTCGATCCAGCTCGCGGTTTTTCAGGCGAGTGCCCTTGAGCTTGAAGGTCGCTGAGAGTTTGCTAAAAAGTTGCGTAAGTGGGACAGGCCCTTAATAAAATTATTTTTCTGAATGTCAATGGAGCCCTATCTCCCTGTACGGAGTAGAGTATCCCCCCCCCCCCCCCATTTGGAATTTCACCACAGCTCTGGTGAAGGACTTTACCGGAGATACGCTGTGCCAGCCGTCTTTAACCTTCCTGTATCACCTTGGCTTTGCACCGTGTGAATTAGAAAAATCAGTCAGCGCTCTCCCCCGCTTCTCTCCAGAGATGCTGCCCGTCCTGCAAAAAGTTGCGACCACTGCCCAGTTTATGTGTGTGTATGTGTGCGAGTGCGTGTGTGTGTTCGGCGCTGACGGTCGATCCAGCTCGCGGTTTTTCAGGCGAGTACCCTCGAGCTTGAAGGTCGCTGAGAGTTTGCTAAAAAGTTGCGTAAGTGGGACAGGCCCTTAATAAAATTATTTTTCTGAATGTCAATGGAGCCCAATACACTACAGCGTCTGTACGGAGTAGAGTTTCATTTCTGTGTGCTCATTTGGAATTTCACCACAGCACTAAGCTGAGAGGGGCAAAGTTTAAAGGAGATGCGTGGGGCAAGAAGTTTTCCACAGTGTTGTGGGGGCCTGCAATGCGCTACTAGGGCTGATGGTGGAGGTAGCTCCAATAGTGCTGTATATAGAGGGTAGAAAAATGCAGAAACAGGGATCTGCAGAATCCCTTCTCTCCAGAGATGCTGCCCGTCCTGCAAAAAGTTGTGACCACTGCCCAGTCCATCACCGGCTCTAACCTCCCCACCATCGAAGGGATCTATCGTAGTCGCTGCCTCAAAAAGGCAGCCAACATCATCAAGGACCCTCACCATCCTGGCCACACACTCGTTTCACCACTGCCATCGGGAAGAAGGTACAGGAGCCTGAAAACTGTAACGTCCAGGTTCAGGAACAGCTTCTTCCCGACAGCCATCAGGCTATTAAACACGACAACAAATAAGCTCTGAACTACAACAGACTATTGTTACTATTGCACTATATTTATTTATTGAGTGATTCTTGACTTGATTCTTGAGTTACTCCAGCATTCTGTGTCTTATCTTCAGTGTAAATCAGCATCTGCAGTTCCTTCCTGCACATCTGCAGATGCTCGTTTACCAAGGAAAGTCACAGAGTGCTGGAGTAACTCAGTGGGTCAGGCAGCATCTCTGGAGAACATGGAAAAGTGACATTTCGGGTCGGGACATTTCTTCAGTCTTCAAAGAACCCCACTGTTAAATCTCCTCAAGATCTGGCTACTTTGAAGAAGCTCTCCTCCTCTCCCTGGCAGAAGAAGGGTCTCGACCCGAAACATCATCTACTGATTTGCATTTCTATGTGCAGGATAACGAATTTTAGATTGCATTAGAATTTTAAAACAATTTTAATGATATGTTGCTTAATTAGATTTAGATTCAATGCATTATTTTTACCAGAATAAATGAGGTGAATGAAATACAGGCATAATTTATTCCAGGGAGATGTGAATTTCAAACAAAAATAAGGGCAATGATGTGGCATTTAAAAAGGCTTTTAGAGAAACACAAGGATATACAGTGGAGAGATCCCGTGGAGGCAGAGATTTGTTTAACTTGGCATCATGCTTGGCACAGACATTGTGGGTTGAAGGGCCTGTTCCTGTACTGTACTGTTAACATAGAACATAGTTCACATAACACGTGGATTGGCAGAACCCGCGGCTGGGGCCTGGGTCGGCGCCACGGAGGCGTGACGAGGAAACCCGGTGGCGATAGTGGAGAGGTGGATGCGATGGTCGATGATGGCGCCAACTCACGGACGCGGACGAACACGTGGAAGTGAGGACGCCGCTGCCGGGGGGAAGGAACAATGGAGGAGCTGGCGTGGGGGGAACGGATGTGAGGGACGGGGAGGGGGCGTGAGAACAAATGTGGATCTGCCACGGGTACTTTGTAACTTGGTCAGCGCCCTTATGTGGTGACTGTCTGCATACCTTGGGTATGCACAGCAAAGAATTTCACCTTGACTTGCCACATGTGACAATAAAGTATTCCTTCATTCATGACAGTGCAGCACAAGTACAGGCCCTTCGGCCCATAATGTCTGTGCTGAACACACTGCTAAAATCGTCACTTATCTACCTGAACATAATCCATATCCCTCAATTTTCTATATTTCCATGTACCTATCTAATAATCTTTTCAATCCCACTATCATATCTGCTTCAACCTCCAAACCCGGCAATGCGTTCCAGGGACTCACCACCCTCTGTGTAAAAAAACAGCATCACTCGTCTCCTTTATACTTTGCCCCTCTCACCTTAAAGCTTGGTCCTCTAGTGTTTAACATTTCCACCCTGTGATAAAGGTTCTGACTGTCTACCCCATCTATGCCTCATATAATTTTGTATACGTCTATCAGGCCTCCTCACAATCCCCAGTGTTCCAGAGAAAACAACTCAAGCCTGTCCAACCTAATACGCTCTTATCCAGGCTTCTCTGCACCCTCCCCAAAGCCTCCGCAACATTCCTGTAATGGGGTGACCAGAACTGCAAGTTATACCCCAAATGCAGCCTAACCAAAGTCCTATAAATTCCTGACATATTCAATGCAGCGTAGGTTTACAAGGTTAATTCCCGGGATGGCGGGACTGTCAAATGCTGAGAGAATGGAGCAGCTGGGTTTGTACACTCTGGAGTTTAGAATGATGAGGAGATCTTATTGAAACATATAAGATTGTTAAGGGTTGGGACAATCTAGAGGCAGGAAACATGTTCCCGATGTTGGGGGAGTCCAAAACCAGGGGCCACAGCTTAAAAATAAGGAGTAAGCCATTTAGAACAGAGACGAGGAAACACTTTTTCTCACAGAGAGTTGTAAGTCTGTGGAATTCTCTGCCTCAGAGGGCGGTGGAGGCCGGATCTCTGGATACTTTCAAGAGAGAGCTAGATAGGGCTCTTAAAGATAGCGGAGTCATGGGATATGGGGAGAAGGCAGGAATGGGGTACTGATTGGGGATGATCAGCCATGATC